>NC_092074.1:22405074-22422574 GCF_039877785.1 Chaetodon trifascialis
GTTCAGATTCCTCTCAGCTCACTGGTGACTACCCAGGGTCCCTCTGAGGTCCAACAAGCACCTCGAGAGTCACTGCCGGAAACGAACACCTCAAAAGTGGCTCACAGCTTCATGAGCTTGTCCTGAAGGATTCCTTCATCCAGCAGGAAGCTTCGGGGTTTCTCTGTCGTCAACAGACGCCTAAAGGAGCCTCAGAGCCATTTCTACTTGAGAGAGTGTTCCCATACCTCCACGCAGGTCAGCGGAGGCCGCCACGTACGCAAAGGTGTCCATGTTGATGATGTCAATGACCGGGCTGACCACACGCGTCGGGTCCTGCACACAAACACACAAACACACACACAGGCGTTCATGAAGGGTTAAAGAAGGGCGAATCAAATTCCACTGTGACTTCATTTTTCAATCTGTGTGCATGTGTGGAACAGGCTGTATGTTATTATATATTCCAAGGTCGTTATAATCCAGCACATTAAAAGGAGTTTCAGCCATTTGGCGCCAACCGTGCAGCATTCAGCGAGGTGAGACTGACCTCTACCTCCGCCCGCCTCCGTTCAGCTCCATTTTATTCACTTTGCAGGCATTAATGTCAGACTGTGGAGCCTTATGAAAATAAGAAATACCGAAATGAAACGAGAATTCATCAAGAAGCAGCTGAAAAAATTAATAAAAGGCTGAACGGAGGGAAGAAATGTAAGCAGACGAGGACGCTGGCAGCATTCACAGGGCTTTTCTTCTGAGAGGTTTCTCATTTTATGAGCGTTGAGGACGAGACGAGGTCGAAACAGACGTGTCAAGGACACCTGACGGCAGGTCCCACTAAACGTTCTGGATGAACTTTCAACTGATTTTGGTGGAAAAACAAGCGAACAGATGAGCTGGATGAATAATAAATACGCACTTTTCTCCCTGTGCTTTCAAATAAACATTTTGTTTATGTTACACAAGCTTCTAACTGGTTAAACTGGATTCTTACTCTGATTCAGACCTCAGACTTCAAGAGCAGATAAACTCCACACTTAATGTGCAGACATGACATCCGCACAGACAGAAAGCAAATAAGCAAATTCCCCAAAATGTTTCCTTTAACTACTACAACAAAACACGGCGGAGTGCATTTACTTAGGCTCCTTAGTGTCAGAATAAATTACTATTTACAAGATCAAACCACATCAGCGGGCAAAGGATGAAGACGCTGCTGTGTTAAGTGGCTTACTTATGTATGTGGACAAGCGCACATTTAAGTAGATTCAGAAGTGATGCTTCATACTCGCGGCTGCTGGATCTAACTGTGCTCTTGTTTCCGAAAACTCAGGCTCAGGATGTACACAAGTGAGGAAATATAAAAATACTGACAGCTATCACTGCCAGAAAATGACTTATTTTTGCTCATATCCCTCCGAACTGTTTAATCTTCCATAAGGCCATAAGACTCTTATGGATTTAGTTTAGTTATTGCCTCCTTAACCCATAAATAGACTCCTAAATCCTTGTAAAAGTGAGAACTGGCAAAAAGTCTGCACTTGATTTCCCTCATATTTCTACCTTGATGGCACCGTTTGCTCCTTACAAGGATAAAAGTACAAAACACACTCTCTCATACACACACACACACACACACACACACACACACAAAAGCATGCCAGACTTGAGGTCCCTGTTAAATCACCGAGCGTCCCTCTATTAGTTTGGCCAAACGGCTGGATGCGTCTTCAGCCAGTGATATTACGGAGCAGGTGGAGCGGTTCTGGACCATTAGCTGCAGGGTCAGTGCAAGGGGACGCCGGCTGCACCCCCCCCACACACACAGAGCACTGCCTCTGCTTTAATGGCTGCTGCGGTAATGACAGCACGGCACTCGGGGTGAAGCATTCGCGACATTACTGTTGTAATTGGATGAGTGTTATTTTCAAATCACTGGGGAGCACTTTCTTAATTTCAGCCATTTCTTCTGTTTTTTTCCCCCTCCTGATTAGAAATGAGGATATTTGATGACCGAGCCCAGAGGGGAGCTGACCCCGAAAGCATCCTGCATCATCACCGCCATCATTGTGAGCATCCTTCACGCGTGTCTCCAGCGTTCCCGCTGGATCACAGAGGTCTTTACTGAACATCCTGCAGTGCGAGCACGGCCCCATTAGGTGCAAAGGCAGCACAGGTGAAGCTGCAGTCTACAGTGAGTTTTCATCATTTCAGGCTGCTCTGAGTTTGTCTTTAAAACCTTTTGATCGTTTCTGAGATGGCATCTTTTATCTTAAGCCAACAATTAAGCTCATAAGAGATAAGAACGAGTAGCTGAACACCTGTTTTAAAGTTTACAAGCGTAATCCTGCACAGTGTTAGCTGACTACAAACAAACAAACATGGAGTTTATAAGTCACTGTGAGACCTGACTTGCCACTCATCTGCATTCAGCATTCAGTAACATTCAGCTTCCAGAGGTGCTGACAGGTACGCATCCTGAGCTTAAGTCCAAGAGTCTGACTCAGACTTGAGAGTGCCGTCGAAGCATTGCATGACGTTTAGGACGTGGACAATAAAGTTTAATGTTTGAATGAAAAACAAATCTGTATGAAAACACTGTGAGCAAGTGGAGGCTGAACTTTAGCCCTCCATCAGTGAGACAGACAGTTATTTTGAGGGGAACAGAACTTTATGGTGGTGTGCAGCTGTGTGTGTGTGTGTGTGTGTGTGTGTGTGTGTGTGTGTGTGTGTGTGTGTGTGTTTGTGTGCGTTTGTGTGCGTTTACCTGGATCAATACCTCATACATTTAAATCTAAATATATGACTTTAAAGTGACTGGACAGACAGTGACAGATGACTCTCCTGCACACACGCACACACGCACACACGCACACACGCGCACACACACACACACACACACACACACACACACACACACACACACACACACACACACACACACACACACACACACACACACACTTAAACCGTGAGTATGAATATGGATGATGGTGTGTGGTGCTTTTGCTTATTGATCGCTGCTCTATAGATGGAGATCAGAAGTCTTTAAAATGAGCAAACACAGGCGTTGACTGGGAGGAGGAGGAGGAGGAGGAGGAGGAGGAGGAGGAGGAGGAGGAGGAGACAGGCAAAAGAAATGGAAAGAAAAAATAGGACAAGGTGGGAGGACAGGAGAGGAGTCGAATATGATGAAAGGGTGTGAGGAGGTGTAAAGAGAGGGTAGGAGAGGAGAGAGATGGATGCAGGAGAGGGAGAAAGGAAGGGAGAGGTGTAAAGAGAGCAGAGGACGGGTGAGGAAAAAACGTGGGAGACAATAAGACAGGAGGTGTGAGGAGAGAGGGAGGAAGATGAGAGGAGTCAAGGAGAAGTAAAAGGAAAGAAGAAAATCAGAGGGGAGAAGAAAAGAGGAGAATGGAGGCAATGATGTCAGGAGAGAGGAGCAGAGAGGATGAGATTAGGTGAAAGGAGGATAAGTGGAAGCAAATAGACAGCAGCCAGGCAGCAGTAATGAAGGAGAAGAGGAGGAGCTGAAAGGAGGTGCAGAGAGAAGAATGGAGGAGAGGTGAGAAGAGCAATGAGGACATGAAAGGAGAGGTGAAGACAGGAGGAAATGGGAAAAAGAGGAGAAGAGCCTCAAGGAGAGTGGTCAAATAAGGTGATAAAAAGGAGGGAAGGGAGGTGTAAAGAGGGAGGAGGGGAGAAGAAAAACTGATGTAAGAGAGGAGAGAGAGGGAAAGAAGAGCAAGAGGAGGGAGGGAGAGATCATGAAAAGAAAAGAGGAGTAGGAGCAAGAGGACAGGAAATGGCATGAGGAGGTGAGTGTTGTAAGGAGGAGGAGAGGAGTCAGATAAGGTGATAGACTAAAAGTGAGGGAGATGAGGCAGGAGAGAGAGAAACAGATGAGGAGTGATGAAGAGAGGTGGCATGGAGAGAAAGAGGAGGAGAAGAAATGGATGAGATGAAGGACAAGAAGAGGAGGTGTGAAGACAGAAAAAAAGGGGACAGAGGAAAAAGGAGGCAAGGTGAGAAAAGGGAGGCGGAACTGATGAGTGGGAAAAGTGACATGAGGAGAAGAGGAGGTGAGAGGAAGAGAAGAGGAAGAGGAGCGACAAACAGAGGAGCAGGGTGAAGGAGAGAGTGCAGCACTTATTTCTTAATGAGAGGCAATCAGACGACAGCTATTTTCTCCCATGGTGCTATTTCACCTCAACCACTGGAGTCCACACACACACACACACACACACACACACACACACACACACACACACACACACACACACACACACACACACACACACACGATGCTTCTAAACACACACACAGACTCGTCTTCAAGGTTAGACCTGTGGAAAGTAGGTTTAATAAGTGTCTGGAGACATGCGGGTGGGACTGTGGTCTACCTGTTTGATCCTCTGCAGCAGGGGGGGCAGCCAGTCCTTGTTGACCTCACAGTGGCTGTCCAGGAAGGTGAGGACCCCGGCCCTCGAGGCATCGGCCCCCCGAACTCTGGACCTGATCAGACCTGACGCACACACAGACACATGAGCATCATGACACAAGAGAAACACGAGTGTCCGTCCTCATGGACTCAGTCACAGAGGAAACACCTGTAACGTCGTGATGTAAACGCCTCTGACGCACCGCGTGCGCACACACGTATGGTGCTTTGGTGCGTGCGCTCGGACGTGGCCGGAATCGAACGCGCGCCCTCGTGTGGCCCTCAGAGCTCCTCTCGGCTGATTTGAAATCCCCCACTTTGCCGACTGAAATTGATTCTTTTCAGGGCGGCAGATCAGATAAGACAGTGTGTGTTCAACTTTCACACTCACGAGCTGTGACGATCACACACACACACACACACACACACACACACACACACACACACACACACACACACACACACACACACACACACACATATCCAGGACAGAACACTGATACAGGAGGGGAATAGAACCCCTAACCTTGGCCTTGTTAGTGCCTTGCTCTGCCCATTGACATCCCGTCTCTCTCTCTCTTTCACTCTCGCTCGCCCTCAGTCAGTCAGCAAAGAGGAAAATCGATGCGGGGCTCTTAGAGGCCCTGTCAGACATGGACACAACCTTTTAAAAGGCCCATCACATCCAGCGTGTGTGTGTTAGAGCAAAGGTGTGTGTGTGTGTGTGTGTGTGCGTGCGTGTGTGTGTGGGGGGGGGAGTGAAGGTTAGTGTCAGGATGAGAAATGTGTGTGTCGGCTGATTGTGGTTGTGCTGCAGAAAGGCAGAGAGACAGAGTGTGTGTGTGTGTGTGTGTGTGTGTGTGTGTGTGTGTGTGTGTGTGTGTGTGTGTGCGTGTGTTTAAATGGGCCTGTTAGGGAGGTCTCCCTGATGGGGGCCACTGTTCTCTTCTATTTGGACTAAATGGTCTAATCAATACTCCCTGACATGGAGGCCTACTCTGCGTGTGTATGCATGTGCAGGGCTGAGTGTGCAGTCTCGTTGTGTGTGTGTCTGTTGTGAGTGTGTGTCGGTGACATTGTACGAGGGGCCGTGGAGTTTCACGCTGCTCTGTTAGGCCGAGGCTCAGCCAATTAAAAATCCCATTTCATCCTCAATAAGGCTTTATTTTCTGGATGGATGGACACACACACACACGCACGCACGCACACAAACACACACACAAACTGAACCCACATACAAGCAGGCACACAGATACACACTCACACAAGTGGACACCCATTAACTCAAATACACACACACACACACACACAATGCGGGCAGGCCGACTTTGTACAAGTGTTAATGTACGCTGATAACTCCTGACAGTCTCTACCTATCACAGCTGTGTGTGCGTGCTACTGTACTTTTGTGTGTTTGTGAGGACGAATCAGAGTGCAGAATGGAGCGGGCGCCTGCTGGATCCTCCAGCTTTCCCAGGCGTCGATGGCGTTCAACGACGAAACAAACAAGCACTTTGTCCGATTAAAGGAACAGTCCACCAAAAATCTGTTAAAAAACATGGCTGCATGTTCATGCCACACAAACACACACTCAGCGTGTGTGTCAGAGGAAATGTAAGGTTGGCGTGTCAAAGACAAGCGGACCGGAAAAACACCAACGAAGCAAAGCAGAAACTCACTTTGGTTAAGATTACCTTCACATTAGGTTTAGGTTAACGTTACGGGAGAAGGCTCAGGAACAGGGTCCTCACAAATATGTAAGTACTTGTATGTCTGTGTGTGTGTCTCACTGAAGACATGACGTTTCAGCCTGGTGTGTTTTTATGGGCATTAAAAGACAATCAAGTCAGACGGATTGAAGCCATGAACAAACTGATGAACTGTGTGTGTGTGTGTGTGTGTGTGTGTGTGTGTGTGTGCGTGTGTGCGTGCGTGCCTGTGTGAGATCAGCATGACTGTCCTACAGTGACATCCTTCAGGGACAACATGCAGACTGGTATTTTGAGACATTTCTGAGCAGCCTCTCAGTCGATGCTGCCAAATGTGAGACGAGGCTTCTCAGTGTTTTCACTTCAGTTTGCCACAGCGAGGAAGATGCTGCTCAAACTCCAAATAACAGCAATGAGACGCCTGGAAATGTCTTTCTGTCTCCGCCGTCCTGGAAGATGGCGCTCGGGTGAGAAGGTCTGAGTGTGGGCGTGGACAGGCAGAGCTGAGAGCGAGCAGGCGTCACTCGTCTGTGTTTCTGTGCTGTGTAAACAGCAGCTTGTGTGGTTTTCAGGGGATGAACGAGCTGCTGTAATTACAGCGCTGCGAGAGCGTGGAGCCGCGTGATGCCTGCTCCACGAGTTAATCTTACCTTTCAGGTGGAACTCGCAGCTTTCAGAAAGATCTGCGTCAAATAGTTGGAGGTGGAGACGACACCCGGGAGCTGCTTCAGGTATGGGAGAAATGGATTTCTGATCTTAAAGGTGGAGGATTCTGGAGGAAGACTGCTGATATTTGAGCTCAGCAGCCAATCAAATCCCCCCTCTCTTCAGCAGGTGTCAGGTGCTGCAGCCGTCACGACCCGGACAGCTCTCGTTCGCCTCACCTGGTGTCACCTGCAGCTCATTGCCTCACTTGTCCCTCAGTACATGTGCCTGAACGCTAACTTTTGGCTTGCAGTTTGCATTCAGACTGACACTAACGACAGGGCTAGCCAACCAGAAGAGCGTCTCAGGTGGAGTTACACAGGTACAGACATGGAAACAATGTGCAGCATGCTGTGGCATGTAAACTATTTTAATACCAAGTTGGCAAAGTAAGATTTCTGATTGTGCTTCACTGCTCTGCTCCTCGTGGGCGATGACTTGGAAGAGGAAGAGCAGGAGGAAGAGCAGAACTGAGCTGTGTGGCTCAGCTTCGCTTTCCGTTTCCAGAGCCAGAGATGTGCATGAAGGCTGGGTTTGTTCAGCTCACACACAGAGCTGACAGGTAAGAAAACACAAGGACAAATTCACTGAATATGATAAAAACTCCATTAAACTGGAAAAATGGATTTAAACCTACCAATGAGTACATGTGTTGCTCACTGGAGTGGTAACAGCCTGGAGACTGCTGGACTAAAACACTAGAACCTCAGAGGTTTTGGCATCTTCAAGCTGCAGTCAATCACTTCGTTTTGTTTGTCAGTAACCTTCCACCGCGGCATGTGACATCTTCCACATGTTTCTCGTCAGGGTGGAGCTTCCTATGAGTCCCGAGCATCGAAAACCAGCTTCAGCTCCCTGAAACTCTTGTGCGTGCCTCCAGAGTCGCCTGCAGTGGAGGAGCAGGAACCATTTCTGGCCTCTCATCGCACATTTCCTTCCCAAAATGCTCACGACCCCGTCACATTATCCAGCTGTCATGTTAATTTGTGTTCTGCATTCATTTGTATTCTATATTTAAGAGCATGGAGGCAGCTCTGAATGGATTATACAGAGAGATGATGAGCATGGCCATGACGCATGACTGTATTAACATCCATATTTAGTGTGATTGAGGCATTAACTCTCCGCTCTCCCCTGGCTGTCACTGATCATTTTGCCATGTTATTTATGCATTCTGCTGATTTTACGCAGATTTTCTGGCGTCTCTCAAAGGAACGCGTCAAATTTCAGGTCGTGGACTCGCTTTTGAAACTGCGGGACGTTTGGTTTGACTTCACGGACGACATCCTCCCTTCAGCAGCACTTCTTTTATGACGGTGTGCGTCTCTCTCTGCCTCTCTGGGCTCCGTTTCAGCAGCAGCTCCTGTCACTTCAATTCACTTCAGGTCATTTCAGCTCTGCAGCTCCATATGAAGCCAAAGATGAATGAATCAATTTCTCTTCACTCGCCGTCCGTCCGTCTGCGAGCATGGGTTCATATGGAGACGTGTTTTGGCAAAAGGGATGAAAAGGCCAGAGGTGTGTACAGCTACATGAAACACACGGATGCAGACACACAAGCATCATGGGTAATTAAAGACGCACACACACGGCTGTTGCCTCACCTTCTCTCTTGCTGTTGCGGATACATTTGACTTTGGGCAGTTTGATGAGAAGCTGGCAGTCACTCTCTGAAAGAGAAGACAAGAACAATGAAGTCAAACACACAGTAACATCTGAGAGAAGCAAACAGAATAATGAGCGCTGTGTCATAAATCCTGATTATTTCTTGACTCTGGAGGGAAATTAGCAGCTCGTTGAAAAGCTCTGCAGCAGGACGGCGATTTGAAGCTTTCAGTCTGACAGCTCAGACATTTGTTTAGCTGCTGTTGAGCCGGCTGTGCGCTCCCCGCTGAATTTTTGAGTTGTATTAATGCATTATTTTAACTGTCTGCTGTGATACATGTTCAAAAAACACTCTGGTGGAAAGTGTCAAAATGCAAAAAGAAAGGGAAAGAGGAGAGAAACAGACCCGCTGGGATGGGACCAGTCAAATTAATGTTCATAACATGTTTAGGAACAAAAGCAGCCTGTTCTTAAAACATCAACATGAGCGTCAGTAGAAATCCAACATTTCTGAAAGGTGCAATCACTCTTTGTGACTCTGAAACAATAAGAAGAAATAAATAAGGCTGATGACGGCTTGTGAAGGACTGCAGCACAAAGGAGCAAACACATGACAACAAACGGTGCTGGCACGAGTTCTTCAGGACTGTTACGAAAAAAAAGGCAAGCCTTGAGTCGCACTCTGTCAAGGTTTAAAGGCCCTGAATTACTGAAAACCTCCATCAGAGCCCTTTGAACCAGATGGACGCCTGGTCGCTCTCCTCTCCGCTCAGCAGCTCCTTTAAATAACGGCAAGCCGCGAACTCTTCGTGAAAAAAGAAACAAAAACAGAAACGTTTTCAGCTGTTTGGAAGGTTAAAACTTAAGAAAAGCTATTTTTTGACTCTGGATTCAAAATCTAGTTTCCTCCCAAAACAAAGGTTCAGTCATGATTCTCAACATCGATATTTCAATTATTTATTACAATGATATCTGGACCAAATCTGAGCGAGACGGAGGCTGAGTCCCCGAGGTCAGGAAGCCGAAATGAAGATGAGCACGCAGTAAAGAAACACGACATTTACAAACAACTAACTTCCTGAACAGGAGGAGGGTGGAGGAGAGGGGACGAGGAGATGGGTGGAGGAGGAGGGGGGAGGAGAGGGAGGAAGGAGACGGGTGGAGGAGGTTGGAGGAAGGAGACGGGTGAAGGAGAGGGGAGGAGGAGACGGGTGGAGGAGGAGGGTGGAGGAGACGGGAGGAAGGAGTTGGATATCTGACAGCAGAGCAGAAACATGGAGGCAGAGTGGAGACAGACTGAGAGCCAAATGCTTATATGGACATTTGTGATTGGAGGATGTGTGACATGTGACCAGAACACAACTTCCTTATCTGCCTGAAGTTCCACAATACCAAAGAGGTCTGAGGTGGAAAAGTTGATGTATTGACAAAAGCAAAGCGCAGCGATGGGCCACAGAAACAGACTCAGTGAATGAATTCTTCTTCCTCATTGGTTCACTGGCATCTGACTCCTAATCATCACAACAGACGTGGATGGAAACGTGCATCAGTTCCCGATTTCTTCAGTCGATTTTCTTGACCTTCAAAAAGACTGCGAGCCACTCAGACATGAATCTGTACGTCCCTCATAGCGGCAACACTGACGACAGAGATCAAGAAACCTTCTGCTGACATGCAGCAGGACGTCAAAGAAAAAGAAAAAAAAACACGATTCATGCTCGGTTAAATATCCCCAAATAAATCACTGCAAGAAATTAGGATTACAGCCAAAGGCGAGTTATAAAAGCTCTTAAATGACACAGTGCTGCGTGGGAGGAGGTGAAGTGAAGCTGCGTGGTTTCCAGCTCAGCCTTCATGTTCAGTTTCAGGGTGATGCGTTCAAAGTGCGCACGCTGCTGCTGATCACCTGCACAGAGTCCATCCGCCGCTGACTGCGTCTCTGCTGCTTCCTCGTCTGCCTGGATCCTTTCTTCAGAGTCTAAATGTGGGACTATTTAACCTTCATCACAAGGGCTCTCGCTCCTGCACATGTTCCCGCGGCACCGTTGGTCCTGATTGGCTGTCAGGTCGGCTCAGCAGGTGTCTTTGATAATAGGACGTGGAGAGTCGGGTAGTTCTGAACAGTGCATGTTCTGCTAAGTTGGTTTTTCCTTACTGGGATAATTGGTGTTCATGTTCCCCCTCACTGCTGCAGAGGAGAGTTTTAAATTTCTTTTTCTGTCGAGTTCACGTCCGTGGTTTCACCGACGACAAAAAGTGAAGCCTGAGACAAAGGACGAGGAACCAGCCACGTCTCTGAGACCTGAAACTGGCGTTAGAGAGTTAGAAACACGACGTTTAGCTCAGCTGTGTTTCTTAACAGGTTGGTCTGATTTGTGATGTGGCCAGTCAGTGTTTTTACCTTGAACACACACACACACACACACACACACACACACACACACACACACACACACACACACACACACACACACACACACACACACACACACACACACACACACACACACACACACACACACACTACCTGCCAGTGGATCAGTCAGCAGCTGGGTTTGATTTTCTCATTGGATTTGCTGATAATGAAGAACAACCTTCATCACAGCCTCCTTCAGAAGAATCCAAACACTGTCAAATCACGTCCGTCTCATTGTTTTCAGTTAACGTTTGTTCTGTTTGTGTCTCTCTGGGGACAGAGAGGACATAGCTGCAGGCGAGACACGCTGTTCATGCGCAGCTCATCGGTGTCCTCCATGACCCAGAATGGAGGTCTCTTTTCATCTTCAATGCAGTCCTGAAACTGTGGACCCAGCTGCTGTGGACACATTCATCCCTCTGACCTGTTATGTAGGTCTCATCTCTGTTATCTCTGACCTGGAAGAGACCTGGAATATGTGTGTGTGTGTGTGTGTGTGTGTGTGTGTGTGTGTGTGTGTGTGTGTGTGGATGCCTATTAGTCATGTTGTGGGGACTCACCTTCCTATGAGGACCCACAACTTACATTTTAGACTCCAAGAAATGAATGTAACTCAAAGATATGCCCCAAAAAGTAGTGATGGAAACATGAGGGGTGTGTGTGTGTGTGTGTGTGTGTGTGTGTGTGTGTGTGTGTGTGTGTGTGTGTGTGTGTGTGTGTGTGTGTGTGTGCACCGCGTGTCCAGCTGCAGCTCACCGTCGTCACTGAAGTCATCCACCAGAATGATTTCATGGATGAGATGAACCGGAGTTCTGTTCAAAACGCTGGAGAGACAGAAGGAAAATATTAGTCTCAAACAAGCATTAATGCATGTGACACACACACAGGGCTGATGAGTGAATGCCAGCCTAAGCACACGCACACGCACACGCACACGCACACGCACACGCACACGCACACACACACACACACACACAAACACACACACACACACACAAACACACACACACACACACACACACACTCAGCTGCTCATGAATCCATTATGCACTGCATATGAAACAACATATTGAAAATGTCAGCCCAAATTCCTGTTATGAAAATGTATGACGTGTCGCCTCTAAAAAAGTGTTTCATTAAAGAGGGAGATTGAAACATAAAAAATTCATAACTTTTACTGGAAGAAAATAAGAAAATGTGTTTTGTTCTGGGTCGCTTTCTGCTCCGCTTTATTTCATTATTTCAACTCTTCAATAACCTCCGTGTTCATCATCCCCTCTGGATGAGGCTGAGGAGGGAGGGAGGACATGGGGAGGCCAGGTAACAGAGGGAGGATGAATGAGAGGAGAGACAGATGGCAGGAGGGGGAAGGAAGAAGAGAGGAGGAAGGTTAGGTTAGGGGTGGAGGAGTAAAGACGGAAGAAATGAAGGAAAAAGAGATAAAAAATAAAAAAATGAAAGTAAGAAGGAAAGGAGAAGGAGAGGTGGAAGGAAAGAGGGGAGCCACCTGAAGGAGGGAAGGCAGTGAGGAGAAAGTGAAGAAGGGAGCGAGGGATGGAGGGAGCTGAAGCCCATAATGTAGGAGGAGGAGGTGTGGGGCTAAACTATGAGTCTCTGAGGCACCGGACCCCGTCAGGAGGGATGATGAATGCAGGGAGGGAGGGGGAGGTGGGGGGGAGATGAAAGAGTGAGGGATAATAAAGGAGGGGGGAGAGAGAGAGAGAGAGAGAGAGAGAGAGAGAGAGAGAGAGAGAGAGAGAGATGGCAGGCTGGTAAGGGAGACAAATAACCCTGATTGTAACTCCTTCGCTCTCTCCGTGGAGTCGAGGAGCAATCAGGAGAGATGGATGAACGGACTGATGGATGAGAAGAAGGGAGGAGGAGGAGGAGGAGGAGGAGGAGGAAGGGAAGAAAGAGAGATGGAGATGGAAGGAGGGATTAGAGGAGAAATGAGGTAATCAAGGAGAAAGTCAAGAGTGTATTTATCTCATTAGATCCCATTAAATCCTCCGCTGAATGCATCCATCCATCCATCCATCCATCCATCCATCCATCCATCCATCCATCCATCCATCGTCCATCCATATATCCGTCCATCCATCCATCCATCTGGACATGCATAGATTGATGGATACAATCTCTTTTCATTCTTTTTCTTTCTCTCTCCACCTCCTCTCCTCCCTTTCACCACCTCTCTCTCTCTCTCTCTCTCTCTCTCACTCACACACACACACACACACACACACACACACACACACACACACACACACACACACACACACACACACACACACACACACACACACACACACACACACACACACAGGAGCTCCCATTCTCTGGTTCACAGGCCAGTAGCTATGAGGCTTAACCTCCCCTCAGGCGTGCTGAGGGAGAAGCTATCTGCAGCTCACAGAAAATATTATCACCGCTGACAATAGCGCAGTCGGCTGCCACAGAATAGCAGCTCTATATCTGCGCCGCTCCTTTCCAGCGCGCTATATATCAATTTTAGGGGGAATTTTTTGAAAAATTTTCATTACCTACAGTTGCCATTTGGAGAGCGCTTTCATCCAAAGTGCCTTGACAGCGTGCATTTTTAGAGCTGTGTGTGTGGCCCCCGGTGGGAATTTCAACCCGATGCTCCGCGGCTGTGGCGCTGATGCAAAATGGGCGCTACAGTTGCTGAGACCACCGGGGTGAACGGTTGAATTCCTGCAGGAGAAAGCCATGCTCGGCTCGCATGAGCGCAGCTATTTGGATAAAAGTTGCTATCAAAACGCAGAGTTTTGATAGCAGAGCAAGACATGTCACAGCCTGCCGTCGGCCATGTTTAGCTCATCGGCCCTTTGGCGGCGGCGCAGGAAGGTGACAGTATCACCAACGCCGCCGCCTCATCAGCAATGAACAGGCAGGATTCTCTCTGTTCAATTAATGGCTGACACGTTTGGTCGATTTTGTGTCCCGTCCATTGGCAAAGGCCGGCGATCTGTCCATCGTTCACCCTGTTTCCTGCCAAGTGCATGCTGGGACAGGATCCAGCCCACACGCCCCTGAACAGGGTCCAGTGTAAGAACGGACAGATGGACGGAGAGTCAATTCGCTCACTGACTGGAGCATCAGGCTGGCTGAATGTGAGACAGGTGCGGGCCGAACTCGACTGCACCTTCTGGTTTGCCGCCATCGAGGTCGGAGCGCTTTGGATGAACGAGTGCAACTTCATGGCAGCAGACATGACAGAGTGTGTAAGAGACGGAGGAGAAGGAAAGGAGGAGCGCTGTGGGACGAGAGCTTTGCATGACAACACGACAGCCACACACTCGCAGTGCGGCTTTACGTTTTGGATTTACTGTCATGACGTCTCTGTGCAGACAGTCATGAACCTCAGAGGATGAATCCTGCAGACTGTGATCATCTCCTCCACATCTTCCATCGCCACCGTGACGTTGATATTCTTGGCATTAACTTTATTTAACTGCGACTTGCAAACAAATGATGAAGATAAACACTTCGGGAAGAAGCTTTAGCTCTGTTCATCTCTGTTTTGCACGCTGACAGCTGATTTGTTGAATTAGCTCGCCAACACTGAAGCCGGTGTTAACAGTCTGCTGTCACTTTGTTTGTTCGTTTGAAAGCATCTCATTGGCTGACAGCTCTGCGCTCTGCGTGAACGGTGACGCAGCCACAGAACTCGATTACAGGTTTCAGATGGTCTCGCCTCTCGGCTGCTGGGATTTATGGATTTATTTACACCTGAGGAGCGATGCTTTCAGCTGTTGTGAGCGAGGCATCTTCTGCTCTGCTGGTCGCGGTGAAAACACTCCGCCGTCGCTGCTCCGTGTCTGTGGGTGTGTTGTTTTTACTCTGACTGTAAATCAGAGGCCAGATTGCTTTTCTCTAACTTCATTCACTGCAGGTGAGGAGTCAAATTAGTTCCTACTCCTCTTGCAGTCTCACCCTCTGCTCTCTACGTTTGATGCTTTTTATCCTCTGCAGCTCTCCATCTCTCTCTGCTCGCACCTCCGCTCGGTTCCCTCCCTCTTTTCTCTTCTCTCTCTGCCTGATTGGTTCGCTGACAGCCCGTTCTTCCATCCTCCACCTGGCTGGAGTAATTCATCACTCCTTTCTCTCCACCCCTGCAT
The DNA here is from genome assembly GCF_039877785.1 of Chaetodon trifascialis. Lineage (NCBI taxonomy): Eukaryota > Metazoa > Chordata > Actinopteri > Chaetodontiformes > Chaetodontidae > Chaetodon > Chaetodon trifascialis. The sequence goes on from NC_092074.1 coordinate 22,420,072, forward strand.
CCACCAGTCTTTCCACTCATCCGTATCCCTCCATCTTACTCCAGAACAAATTTCTCTATCAAGACCTCTGACAGGAAAACGAGGGAATTATACCGCAAGAATGAAAAATCCATTATTTGGACAAAAAGTCCCTATTTATTCCTGAAGACATGGAGACATTTTAAAAACATGTAGCAGGAACATTAGCTCTTAAAAACTCAGATTTAGTCTTTTAAAACGATGCGCTGCACCGTCTCCAGGGCACGTTAATCTGTCTCGCTCTGACAGAAAGCCTTTCCCAGCAGATCCAAAGAGGCTGAAGAAGTCCTGATTCAGCCGCTCACCACGCTCAGCTCTGTCTAACTAGCTCTGATGCATTATGTCGTATATCTGCAGCCAGTAAACACTGTCTCATCACTGCTGATCTACAGCGCTGAGCATCAGTCTTTTGACGTGGTCAAAAGGCCAGTTTGTCCACGTCAAATTCAGTCTTATCGCTGCATATCTGCTTTCACTCATTACTGTCTGATGGTGTTTACTTCATACAGGCCTCATACAGGCGCAGAGCGGTACAGACAGACTCACTGACGGTCTGTCGGATCAGAATCCTGTAGATCCTGTCTAATATTGTCCAACGTTACAGCTGAAGCTGCACACGTTTTTCAGCCCGTTGGACAAAATCTGTGAAGAATCAATGAAAATGTTTCAGCTCTACGACACGTTTGCTCTGATCAGTGCCCTGAAGGTAGAAACACGGAGACAGGGAGGAAGACGAGCCGGGTGCGGCGGGGGGGCTCTCAGATAAAACAGTGAACTGGCAGGAGAAAGCAGCGAGCATCAATCTGCCTAACGACCTCCTAATAAATCCGGAGTGATCAGCTGTAGAGGAAGCGATCGGACTCTGAACGGCGCGTTTTTAGCTCCACTGAATCAGAAAGTGCTGAGGTGGTGCTGAGAGGGACAGGCCTCTCCCTCCACCTCTTCTCCCATAATAATGGAAGCTTTGCAGCTCTTTGCACGCACACACACTCACACACGTGCAGAGTCAAAACAAACTAACCCCATTAAAACTAATACGTCCTCAAACGCACCACATCTCTCTTCTCTCTCGCCGCTCCTTTCCTCCCCTCCCCCTGTCCTCGCCTGCTTATCTCTGGCCCCGCGGAGAAGATGAGATCAATTTTCGGATCAGAGCTTGATTAAATATCGACAAGCCGGCTCTCCCTCAGAAAGCATCTCTTTGATCATGAGACGAGAAGCTTTCAAAGTGCCCATCATTGTCTCAGAAATCCAACGTGTTAAAGTTCGGCCTGCGTATCGTCGAGCCCCAAAGCGCACAAAACTCCCAAATTATAGCCTTTTCTAATGTAATTGTAGGCATTCAGCACACTCTCAGTTTGTTCAGAGTCCCCGCAGCACGGCGGCATTGCAGATAGTAAAAAGAAAACTTATCCAGCCATTATCTGGCTATTCAAGTTGTTTTTTTCTGCTTGAAAACCGACGCCTGAAATTAGATTGCAATTTTTTGCTGTCTCCAACTAAACATCTTTGAAAGCCTCTTAGAAAAGTTTTAGAACAAAAATCTCTTGTAAACTTTTTGGCTATGATCCAGTGAAGACTGGAGAATAAGCAGATTGATGTTTTTCAGAAGTATTCACCCATGAAGATTGATGATGGAGGCTTTCTCTCAGCACTTTGCTCCACATTATGACATGTCTGACACGACCTCTGCTGTCGGTTGTCGTGCAGGTTAATAAGTAACAGCAGCCTCTCTGACAACAGGGACATTAGCGGTTTATATCAGCAGGTTGCTTCAAAACACATTTGTTTCTGGTGCATTCATGTGCTTTTTGAAAACTCTGAGGTGTTTGAGAGCGATCTGCAGAAACCACGCAGAGGAAGGGTGTGTGTATGAGGCAGGTTTACCCCAAAAAACGCAAATATTTCTACTTAAAATCACTGCACACATAACAGCACACAGTGCCAATAACACAGCTGAAAGCCAAGTAACGGACTCCATGCGAGACTCCAGAGCCACTGTTTTCATGCAAACCACAGCCAAGTGCAGCTTGTCTGTTCTGTCTGTGTTTATCGCCTGCAGCAAGACGACCGGTCTTCCCTTCAAACTGCAGCACCATCACATCATAAGTTCAAAAATAAATAAATAAAGGTACAAGTACAAGTTGTACTTTAAGTGTACTGCACTAAAATCAGAGGCTGCCTGCAGGTCGGAAAATCAATGGAAGAATTGATGGCTTGCTTTGGGTCAGCAGTAATGTAAATTACACACTATTTGCAGTTAATGGGCCAAAACCTGCAAAACCACACAATGATCCATCCTTCCTGAAGCCAGAATGAAGCCAGATCCAGTCCACTGGACCTGTGACCTGTGACCTCTGAGGGTTCATCATGTAAAAACTTGATGACACTATGAGTTCACTCTTTTCTACATAAGCAGAAGAAACGTGGTCTAAAACACAAATAGCTGCTCAGCTTTTGAACATTTGCAAACTCCACCAAACAG
>NC_092074.1:22425074-22435074 GCF_039877785.1 Chaetodon trifascialis
GAAACCGTCTGCTTTTCTGTTCTGGCCTTCATTTTTAAAACCTCACCTTCCTCAGATATGTGTGTGTGTGTGTGTGTGTGTGTGTGTGTGTGTGTGTGTGTGTGTGTGTGTGTGTGGCCATCTTAACACTTTCTCCTCTGCTGCTCATCTGATGCAGCATTGAGGAACATTCACTTAAGAACAATGACAGATGATTTCATTGGTATTCCTCGTTTTCTCTCCCTTTGAAACGAGCCTGTGTTACGACGGGCAAACAGAAAAAAGACAAAACGTCAAATCTACTTTCTCCGCATCAGCAAATATGAAATATGAGGCATCACTCATAAGAAGGATCAAACTCGAGCAGGTTCATGAACATCAATGACTAATTAACAGAGCTTCATCTGGTTGGAGTCTGAGGTCACCTGATCACCTGAGCGAAAGATGTCATAACACAATTTATAAGATTAAAATCTGAGCCTAAATGACCTTCATTCACAGAAAAAGATTAAAGAAGTCTTATTTTCTGAAGGAAAATGTGGGAACATTCAATCATTTCATTTCTGTGGAGACAAAACATAAATGACTGTTGTTAAACTCAACGAACGACGACAGCAGTCAGCTAACATGACCGGCGTTACGTCAGGTTTTTACAGGTTTTCAGGGGCAAAGCGGCTTTTTTCCTGCACTTCTTCTTGTCACCTGACCACAAACCCACATTCACCACCAACATGTTCTTGGCTCGTCCCAAAGAAAAGTCCTCTGCCGTGCCTCACTTTGTACCTTAAAAAGATATTTTCCACAGATAGCTTTAGCTCGTGTAGCTCAGAGCCAAGAAAACCTGTCTCCTGCTCAGTCCTTTGAAATGACAGGACGCCAAAAACACGCTGAGTCGCAGCGATCAGGGAGGAAACTCATAAAAGGCCCAAATCTCTATGAAGTCTGGCCAGTTCAGATTAAACATGCAGCTCAGAAAACGTGTTTCTGCATAAAGTTTCCCAGCAAATACTTCAGTATGACACGAAAAGCCCCAGAGCGTCCGTCAGAGCGTCTGTCTGAGTGTCTCATCAGAGCGTCCCATCAGAGCGTCCGTCTGAGCGTCCGTCTGAGCGTCCTCGAGCCCAACATTGAGCCACCTCCTGTGATTTGCCGTGGGGTTAGAAAGCGAGCTCGCCTCCTAATTTGTTGTATTAACAGGTCGGCGCGCAGCGTCAGCGGCTGCACACGAGCACCCGGCTGTGAAATAATACCATCAGCACCTCATTAACTCGCTATTTGATTTTTTTAGTTCGGAGGCGCCATGATTAAGTGGGGAAACATTATCGCCAAAGCAGATTAAAGGATGCACAAGCTCACAGTCGTGCTTTTATTGTTGTAGTGTGTGCAGAGGTTTCGGCGTGTTGCTCAAGGGCACGTCGGCCATTGGTCCTGATGCTCGGCGGTGTCTGGGAGCCTCTCTTTCCTTTTCCTTCAGTCTTTGTCTTTCACTCCTCTCTTTCATCACCATCTCTCATCCTCACGGATGTTTCTGTCTTCTGACGTCTTTCATTCCTTTGTCATCTCCTCTTGTTCTTCATTTCTTTCTTTCTTTCTTTCTTTCTTTCTTTCTTTCTTTCTTTCTTTCTTTCTTTCTTTCTTTCTTTCTTTCATATTTTTCCTTTTTCCATCACTTTCTTTAGTTTCGTCCATCTTTCCTTGTCTTCTTCTTTTCCTAATCTTTCAGTCTTCTCTGATTTTATTTTTCATTCTTTTTTCTACCTGAAAACATTTGACAGACTGATGAAATTAAACACAACCTGAAGACAGAAACCATGACGTAAAACACACACACACACACACACACACTCACACACGCTTTCTAAATTGAAGGCCAAGATGAGCAGAAACAAGCACTTTTCTCTTTCTTTGCTTCTTCATTTCTTCTGTCATTGTCTCTCTCTCTCTCTCTCTCTCTCTCTCTCTCTCTCTCTCTCTCTCTCTCCCTCTTCCAGTGAGAATAGGAATATGCACCCTATATATTTGTCATATCATATCCCATCATGCCCCTCTCTGCCTCCTCCAGCCCTCTATCTCCCTGTCTCCATCTCTGGTTTTCCTGCAGTTGATTTATTCAGCAGCTCCACCAGAGAGGAACGATAAGAAGATAAGGAAGAGCTGCTACTGTGTGTGTGTGTGTGTGTGTGTGTGTGTGTGTGTGTGTGAGAGAGAGCGAGAGAGAGAGAGAGACAGAGAGAGGGGCGAACGAACATGGCTGAGAGACAGAGTGACAGACAGGCAGAGAGAGAGACAGAGATGTTCAGATAAAAGTTGTGCTGACAGATGACTGATGTCGAAGCTGATATGAACAAGCCTGCGCACTCCCTGAGCGTGTGTGTGTGTGCGTGCGTGTGTGTGTGCGCATGTGTGTGCGTTAACTTCCTGATGCATCAAAGCTCCAGAGAACACACACATGCACACACACACACACAGAGAAAGAAACAGGAGGAAATACGGGAGAAGGGAAAAATAGATGAAGAAGAGGAGGGGCACAGGAGCAAATAGAGAAGAGGGATAAATGATGGGAGAGGACAGGGGAGGACGGGGGAGGGGGACTCAAATATGGTGACAGAGGAGAAAAGAAGGAGGTCAGAGGAGGAAAACGCAAGTGGAAACAATGACAAGAATAGGAGGTGAGAGGAAGAAATGCAGGAGGATAAAAGGGAGGTGAGGGTGTCAGAGCAAACATGAGGAAGAGGAGGGGAGATTATGGGAGGCTGTATGGAAGGAAACAGAAAGGAGAGAGGATGAAGAGGGAGGAGAGAGCCACGATGAGAAAGGGGAGAGGAATAAGGATAAGATGGGAGAAGAAGAAGATGAACCTGGGAGAAAAATGGAGGTGACACAAAGGGGAAAACAGATATAGATGATATAGAAGAAAAGAGCGATGGAGAAGAGAGGGAAAATGATGAAGAGAGGAGGAGGAGGAGGAGAGGAGAATTTAAAAAGAGTTGAGTAAAAAAAGGACAAGAGAGGAGAAACAGATAGGAGGGCGGGGGCTGGAGGAGGAGGAAGAATTAGAGAAGAGCTCGAGCTGTAAGAGAGGAGCATGGAGGAGGAAAGAGGAGGGAAAGGAGAAGACCAGACGACAAGAAAGAGAACAAGACAACAGACACAGATGGAGAAAAATCCCTCATTTAACATCTGATGTACAGAAATTCCTTCAACTACTGAAGACGGCCAACATGTGGACAGCGAGGTCAAAAGCAGCCGAGCAACAACAGAAAGTCATGATGAAGACAGAGGATGGACTGGATTTACAGAGGAGATATACTTTTCCACAAAATGCTCTGAACAAGCTCATCATGTTCAGGAATGTAGTTTAAAGATATGTACAGCAGACAGAAACGATCGGAGGAGCTGCAGGGAGCCAGCGGCCTCACGGGGTCATGTGATTCGACCACGCTGTCATGTGACCTGACAGCAGCAGTTTGAGGTGACGACACTCCTCAGAGCTGTTTGAGTCTTTTGTTTTTGACTCCAGTGTCATCTCGTGAAGCAGCTGTTTGTTTGTTTGTTTGTTTGTTTGTTTGTTTGTTTGTTTGTTTGTTTGTTTGTTTGTTTGAAAGCTTCAGAGTCAAATGTGTGAAGTTTGGGACGCGGACCGTTAAGTCATATAAAGCTACATTCACCCTGATGAGCAGAGTTTAGTGCACGTCTGTCCAGGCGGTGAGAAAATCATTTATATTTGATGAGCAGAGCCGTTTGAGGAGGGAGTGTTGTTTGTGTGTGTGTGTGTGTGTGTGTGTGTGTGTGTGTGTGTGTGTGCGTGTGTGTGTCTGTCCGCGTGTGAGGCTGTGTGGGTATGTTGGCTCATCAAAGTTCATCTGCAGGTGAGATAAACACATGAAAGGACAGGTCAAAACCAGTGCACGCATACATACGCACGCACACACACACACACACACACACGAACACACACACACACAGGGTCTCTGTGGGCGGTGCAGCCAACCTGTCAAAGTGTGTGTTCGTGCTGCAAAATACTAATGGCCACTGATGTAGCCTGGAGATACTGTCAGACCTGTTTATACACACACACACGCGCATGCGCGCGCGCACACACACACACACACACACACACACACACACACACACACACACACACACACACACACACACACACACACACACACACACACACACACACACACACACACACACACACACAGTACCTACCTACCTGCAGCCTCTCACGAACACCTCTAACCCTCTTCTCTCTCTGTCCTTCACTTGTTCTGCCTCTCGGCCGTTATCCTATTCTCTTTCCCCTCCTTCTCCCTCTGTCTCTGTCTCTCTGTCTGTCTGTCTGTCTGTCTGTCTGTCTGTCTGTCTGTCTGTCTGTCTGTCTGTCTGTCTGTCTGTCTGTCTGTCTGTCTGTCTCTTTCTCTGTCTGCCTGTCTTCTCTCAGACACAAACACAACAGACTTGGAGCTGGTTTACATGCTTCACTTCTCCGTCAGAGGTCTATAAAAAAGTCCTCAACCTGAACGTTACTTTGCAGAATGAGCCATATGAGCGAATCAATCAAATCAATCAGTTTTCTACTGAACTGAACACAGATTATGTTTTCTAACAGCAAAGGTTGAATTTGTCCTCCCGGTGTTTTTGCCCAGCCCCTCCCTCGGTGAAGCTTTATCTCGACAGCTTCAAAGTGAAAACTTCAGTTCTAACGGAGAAAAGGAGTCTGCGGTCCTGCTACCAGCGTGGCGGTCTGATGGGATCCGACCTGCTGCCCTTCAGCAGAGCTACAGACTCCAGGGTCCAACCTGACGCTTGATTCCAGGATACGTGACTCTACTTGAGACGTGATGCCGCCCTGAGACTCACTGATGAATGACTTGACTTAATGTAATGGCTGTTAGCCGTGAGGAACAGGACACGAGGCAGTATGCTTCATTTCCTGGCTCCTGTGTGTGTTTGCAGAACTATTTTTACCAAAAGGCGACTGAGAAAAGTATCAAATATTGTGTTTCTTCAACTCCTCAGTATAAACATGTGCAATGGGAAATGATTTTGTTCTTACTTAAGGGCCTGATATGGAACAATGTCAGCTTACTCTGAGCAGGGAGCAGCTCGCCTGCTGGAGTGAGATATTTGGTAAGCTTTTCACCTCTGGCCTTTCTTTCTTTCTCTTCCCACTATCTCTGTCTCGCTTCTATTCAGGTGCTCACTGAGGAGAAGATGGCCTAGTTTTGGCTGGTTAGGCAACAGACATTTACATATTTATACTCGCACACTGCTGGTGAATGAGGGAGCGAGGGATTTCTCCTCTCCTGATGGAGAGAAAGAGGAGAAAGGAAAGAAGAGACGGCGAGGGACAGCTGATAATGCCTCATTTCTTCCTTTACTGGAAAATTCCATTAGGAAAATTTCCAAGTCAATGACTCCAATGAATGAATAGCTCAAATGAATAGTTCAGAAGATTCAACAATTTTAATTGAAGCAAGTTCAATCCCCCAAAAAAGTGAAGGAGTGTAAATATTCTGCAGAAGGAGAGCTGACCAGGTCGTGGCTTCACTCACGGCTCTCTGCTGCCACAGTCCACATTTTATTTCATCTGTTCTGTTGAAAGACAACAACAGAAAGTCATTCAGACCGCAGCGGACACACACACACACACACACACACACACACACACACACACACACACACACACACACACACACACACACACACACACACACACACACACACACACACACAGGCCCATTTAACAATCACAGTGCAAACACACAACTTTTCAACCCTTTTAACAACAAGTGGATCCGTTTCTGCTTTCCTCAGATCAGAACGACCAAAAACACACGACACACTGCATCTGTTCCAGAATTTGTTTCCAGGTGTTCATTCATTTATTCATTCACTCTCTTATGAAGACGTGACAGCAGGTAGAAACAGTGAAAGTGGGGAACCAATCAAAACGCTGATGGCGTCATTATTCCACAGCCATCATGTCGCTGAATGAGCAAAGAAAAAACTTGTCCACTGCCAGTTTAAATCAGGATGAGCACGGCATCTCAGTCAACTTCAAAACTGAAGAACTGACTGCTGTGCATCAAATCAAGAGTGCGTAACTTTTAAAAAGTGAGCAAGAAAAGGCCCCATCAGTCAGTTCATGAACACTCATAAACTCAGTGCTTTTGCTCCTGCAGCCACACGTGACTGATCGGACACGTGTGTCTGAGCTGTGTTTGGAGGCATGGACAAATGACATTGTTTGTTGTTTAGCTTTGATGACTTGTTGATTTACTGGCTCCTGAAACATGCTGCTAATAAGCAGATCTGAAAATAAAACCTCATCAGGGAGCTAACAGTGTGATATGGAGAAGTACTCCATGAATATGTTCCAGGCAGCGTGAGATAAGTGCGAGGACTGTTTGTGTCCAGCATGTGCAGTACATAAATAACACAACATAAATAAATGAGATGCAGAGAGAACGAGTACAGGAAGAATCAGGCGGCTCCCGTCTGATCCACAGGAGAATATCACTGCACATTCAAAGAAACTCTGCAGAGAGAAGAGGAGGAAAGCCTCTGGAGGCGGTGTTTCTCTGGTTATACTGTGTGGTGAATACTGGATCTCTGAGGAACACGTCCATGTGTTTAGGAGACAGCATTGCTCTTTATGGGACAGCTGATGGAAGACACTGCTGTCCAACCTCCTGTTCCTCTGCAGCACTTCCTCCAAATCCATTCTGATGACAACCTGCAGCTCAACATCAGCAATACGGTGGAGATGTCCTCCATGAGCTGAAATGGAATCTCACCAGAGGATGTTCTTGCTCAGACTGCGATCCTCCACCCAAAGTTCTACAGAGCCACCATGGAGATGTCCTCACCTCCTCCATCACTCCACCAAGCATCAGACTGAGTGCGTCATGTGATCACAGGACAGGACTGAGTGGCCCGGAGTGTTCAGCAGGAGTCGGGCAGCGGGCCACAGGTTCAGCTCCACCAGCACAAGGACCAGGACCAGCTGACACCTGAACAGTTTCCCCTGAGCCATCACTCTTCTCAACAACAAGAGCCTGAGAGCCTGAGAGCCTGAGAGCCTGAGAGCCTGAGAGCCTGAGAGCCTGAGAGCCTGAGAGCCTGAGAGCCTGAGAGCCTGAGAGCCTGAGCCATCAGCATTCAGAAGCAGATGTGAACTTCAGATGAGTCGTGACTTAAAAAAGCGACGTCTCATTTTGGAGAAGCTTCCTTCATTATCGTCACTCTACAACTGTCCTGCTGCATTATCAGAGCGCTTAAATATTCCTTCTGATCTCACAGAAATTGGGCCAAGTAAACAGATCTGACTGCAGACTCTGATCTGATCCATTTAAGAGGATTTCACTTACAGACGCCTTCTCCTTTCATTTCGTGTTCCTGTGCTTTAAATAATGAGGGAGTGCAGGAAATGTTTAGGTGACACTGCGCTGTCACTGAATCACACGCGGAGGTAAAGGTGACTAATTTGTTGAGTGTTTACTGAACGAGTATCACTTCCATCATCAGCTTATTTTCCTTTGTTTGGAAGGAGCGCCATTAACAACTAAATTTAGTGAAGGAGGGGGCGAGGCTGTCACACATACTGCACATGCTGGCAAGGCCTAACGATCGAAAGCAACTTCCAAACTAACTCCGACTCCCACCGTCAGAGGGAAAGGAGAGCGCCGTCGCCCAGGAGGGCTCGTTTGGCCTCTCCAACAGGCCGGCGCGAAACACGACAAACCCCCGCGGCAACAACGCCACAAACAGCTCCACGCCTCGCAGCTGCCCACTCAAACTGGAGGGTTAGGTGTTGTTGGGGGACTTGAGGAGGGGGAAGGGGGCGTCAGGGATGAACAAAGGCAGAGACTTTCAGATGCGACAGATAGGATGGGTTTTTTTTTATTTTAATAACTCCAGGGTTCCTCCGGTTCCTCGTTAGCGCGCTGCGATCCCCCGTCGGAGCAGAGTCTCGTGTTTTCCAGAGTTTTCTGAGTCTTTAAAAAACATGAGGCTGGAACTGCTTCACCCCCGTGCTGCTTACTTATTCATGCTCCGACAGCCTGTGTGTGTGTGTGTGTGTGTGTGTGTGTGTGTGTGTGTGTGTGTGTGTGTGTGTGTGTGTGCAGCATCTGTATTTATTCAAGGATATTTGCACCTGTGTGTGTTAATGGGTGCAGAATTGGTGTACGTGTGTGCATCTGGTTCACTGTGGAAATCACAGTGCTGAAACACTTTTGATCCTTTAATGAGGAAAACACTGAGTATGTGAAGTTACCTGCTGTACCACATGAGAACACATATATCACCTGCACAGTCTGTTAACCAATCGCTGTTCTCAGCCTGTCACTGGTTGAAGGTTCCTCGTCCAGCCCTTCGTTAGCCGTCTGTCGTCCTCTGCCTCACATTGTTATGTGAGTAAACCTCTTTGAAGAGGCTTGCAGACAGACAGCGCGGCACACATGAGCGAGTATCTGTGTCATCAAAGGCAGAAAGCCCACGAGGACGCTCTTCGCAGGGATTTTGGGAACTGAGCTGAAACTGGTACAAAGCAGAGCCGAGCCGCAGAATCAAAGCAGGATGTGTGACATCAGTGTGGAGAGAGATATCTGCGCCGTGGATAGCAGCTTTTTTAATTACCTGTCTCTACTGCATTACACACCTGTTGTACTTCAGCCTCAGCTTCCCTGTAGGCAACATTAATCTTATAAAAAGTATCTTATTACTACAACTACGATACAACTACTGCAGCTACTTCTGTTGTTATACCAAGTCGACAAGTATTTCCCCTGCTATTGAAAGTATTGCAACTACTGCTACTTCTACCACTACTAAAATCACAAGTACACTAACTGCCACTAGATGAACTGCTGCTACTAAAGCTACTTTCATTGCTGCTGTATGTAGTAGTAGTCCCTCTAGTATTACTACTGGCCATTACAGGAAGTACTGCTGCTACCACTGCGGGTTCAAACCTCTGGCATCACTTTCACTACGACTACAGCTGTTAGCAGTGCTGTTACTACTGACATGTACTGCTACCACTACTGCAGCTGCCATTCTTCCATCACTACTGATATTCTTCATATTACTACTATCACTACAACCACTACTACTAGTGATATCAGTGCCACTACAGCTAACACTATGGGTACAACTGGTACTGCTATAAACTCCAGTACAAACACTACCACCACCAGTACTAATACTACTACTACTACAGTACTGCTGCAGCTGATACCAGTTCTATAACTACCACCACCACAACTATTGCGTGTACTTGAAAGACTGCAGTATGGTATTAGCTGTACTGCTGTCACTCCTGCTCTGCTCAGACTGTTTCAGGGTTCTGATGAGCACGACTTCTGGTGACAAAGTCTTTCTCTATTCAAGACGGGAACAAATGTAATTGGAAATGTTCACAGTACATGATCCTGTTTTGCGATACGATAGAGCGTGATTGATTATTTGCTTTGCTTTGTGACACTGAAACAGACCGAGGGGTTAAGAGAGATGCCAAGTGACTGAGTGAGTGTGTGCACATTAACAGCACATCACTAATAACAGCATGCTGGTCACTCTGTCCCTCCATCCTGTTGTCTCTCCTCTAATCCTTCCCTCTGTCTGCAGCTGCACCTCCCTTCTCTCTGTCCCTTTGTCTCCGTCTGTCCGTCTCCCTCCTTTCATCCCGTCACGTCAAAGAGAAAGCAGGATCCAAACTCAGACGAGGCTTTGAACAATAAAGCAGATGCAAGATGGCTGTGACTGAGGACGACAGGCAGAGAGAGCGAGAGGAGCTCTGCTTCACACCCTTGTCTCTATTTCTGTCTCTCCATCGGCTGAATGGACTTCACAGAGAATGATTTGGAGAGACGGACGGAGAGAGGGGGAGGATGACAGCGGGCGGAGGGAGAGGAAGAGAGGGGATGAGGAAATGAAAGACAGGTAGAAGGGGAGGGAGACAAATTAAAACAGAGGGAACGAATGATAGCGAGCCAGCGAGAGGACAGAA
>NC_092074.1:22440074-22442574 GCF_039877785.1 Chaetodon trifascialis
ATAAAGCAGGTAATCATCAGGTGACTGAATCGATTGAGAAGTGAAGCTAAATGTCTGAAAATCATCATCCTCAATTTAAACGCTCCATCAGGAAATAAAGGCTCGTCTGAAACAGCAGCATTTTAGAGCCATCAGTCACTCATGATCAATACACACAAACACACACACACACACACACACACACACACACACACACACACACACACACACACACACACACACACACACACACACACACACACAGCAGTGTAAAATGCGCTTTCTAATATTTCTTGGATCTCCCATCTGTGATTCAGGTCTCGTCTAGTCATGCCTGGAGGCTGAATGTTGCAGGAAGTGATGCTGAAAAAGAGTTGTGTTTCTCCCTCTGGCTTCTCCTCCTCTCATCTGTTTCACACGCCACCTCTCCTGCTATACTTGTGAGGACGGTGCATCAACATTTCTGTACCCAAGTGTGTGATGTGATATACATGAGACACACACGCACACAGCACAAGGACACACACTTATTAAGCCCATGAAATTGAATTAGAATTTCCATAAGGGTGAATAATTCAACATAATCAACATGGTCACAGGAAGTGTAAGGCCAGGAAAACACACACAGATTACGGTGCGCATATGCACACACACACACACACACACACACACACACACACACACACACACACACACACACACACACACACACACACACGGCTGCAGGCTGAGAGCCGTGGTGGAGTTTGATGAGGGTCGCAGGCAGACCAGAGCTAAAAGTGGAACGCCGCTGACACTGATCTACGGCTAACAACGAGGCTCACCCTGGAAAATCAGGATCTAATGAAAGTTAATGATGTTTCATGTTCACTGATACCTTCAGAGGAGCCTTTGGTTTATTCAGCTGCAGTATCTGTAATCTCTGGACATTTCCAGATTTCTCCTACAAAACTTTTCCTTCCTGAACACTGCAGTCATATTCAGTGTTTTGCTCATGGACACTTTGATGTGTAGAGACGAGGAGCTGGGCATCAAACCAACATCCATCCATCCATCCATTATCTATACCGCCTATCCCTTTCGGGGTTGCGGGGGGCTGGAGCCTATCCCAGCTACAATGGGGGTACACCCTGAACCGGTCCACAGGGTGCAGGGCCACATTCAAGGACAAACAAACATTCACACTCACGCTCACACCTACGGACAATTTAGAGTCATTAATTAAGCTAATGAGCATGTTTTTGGTCTGTGGGAGGAAGCCGGAGTACCCGGAGAGAACCCACGCATGCACGGGAAGAACATGCAAACTTCACACAGAAAGAGCCTGACCCAGGGATCGAACCGGCAACCTTCTTGCTGTGAGGCACGCGCACTACCTGCTGCGCCACCGTGCAGCCATCAACCCTATGTTTATGTCTTCTGTATCAGCAACCTACAGAAAATAACTCAGAGGCCGGCTGCTGCTTGTTTTCTGTTTTGTGTAATGTTAAGCGTCTCAGCATGCTTAGCGGTAGCATTAGCGTCAGCATGGCTCAGCTGTAGCTTGAGCTCAATGCTTTAATGCTAGCACGTTAGCATGCAAACTGTAAGCGTGTTTACATGGTGTGTTGGGCTTGGGGCTGAGAGCACAGCTGAGCCTGCAGCTGAGACGGATTAAGAAACGCTCAACAAGAGGAAGTTGTGGTGTCGGCTCAGTTACATGTTGGAAAAACAGAAAACGTAATGTAAATTTGGCTTTTTTAAATGTTTTTACGATGAAATGAACCTGGACACGTGACGAGCCCCTGCTTTGTGAAGAAGAGGCAGCACTCACACTCACGATGGCTTTGTGTGTAAGTGTGTGTGTGCGCAGTTTAACACTACCTCTGTGTGCACGTGTGTCGTGTGTACACTTCCTGTGTGCATGCACGTGCACTGTGTGTGGAGATCTTCGAGTGTGTCCTGAGTCTCACACTTTTGTAATAACAATGCTTCTTCAAACGGCCTGCACGCACACACAGATACACACACGCACACACACTGGTCCTCAGCTCTCTTGTAGCCGGTAGGAAGATGACCTTCTCTTCAAAGTGCTTATGTCCTGTTTCCTCCAAACCCCTCAACACTCAGCCAGCAGAGCTGTGCAGAGGAGCCACCGCCGCTCCTGCTGTTGCTATGAGACAAATGGAAATCTGTCAGGGGAACGGCGAAGGCTCGCTCTGTGCTGGACAGTCAAGCATTTTCACCCAGAGAGAAAGTCTTATACAACACCTTGCTCCTTCAACTGAACGTGAATTTTACTCAGAATTAAATCAGTTACCAGTTTTCATATTTCCACTCAGGTGTGGCTCACAGCTCACGTCTGCATCAACACCTTTATGCACAACAAAACGATGCTGTACGAGTCCAACTCTGCTCACTGCTACATGTAAAAATACTTCATCACAGTATGACAAGTTCAGAGAATGATGCTCAGCTGTAAGTAATGAAGAATTCAAAATAAATTCAGCCGTCATGATTAAAAGCTGCTCCAAACTGTTAC